>NC_067137.1:117237722-117257722 GCF_903995435.1 Acomys russatus | reverse complement strand
GGAATGGTTTGAGAAGCATTGGTGTTCTTCTTTGAAGGTCTGGAAATTTTACCAGTGAATCTATTTAGGCCAATTGGAAGACTTTTGTTGTTGTTGTTGTTGCTGCTTCAATCTCACTAGTTGTTATAGGTTTGTTTAAAACATTTGTCTCACCTTGGTTTAATTTTTGGTATTTAATTTTGCATCTAGAAATTCCTCCGTGTGTTTTAGACTTTACAACTTAGTGGGATATATATTTTCAAGATAAAACTTGATGTTTTGAATTTCATTGGTATTTGTTGTAATTGCTCCCTTTTCATCTCTAGTTTTACTAATTTGAGTCTTTCCTTATCTTGACTAGTCTGGCTAAAGGTTTGTCAATTTTTTTTTCTCTTTTCAAAGAGCTAACTCTGTGTAACTGATCCTTTGTACTTTTGATGTTGCTGCTTGCATTTCTTTCTTTTTCTTTTTTTCATCTTAGTGGTTTCTTTCCATCTACTGACTTGAGGTTTGACTTGTTCTTCTTTCTCTGGAGCTTTAAGGTTTATTGTTAGGTTGTTTATTTGTGATCTCTGGTTTCTTAATGAAAAAACTTAGAGATACAAACTTCTCTCATAGAGTAATTTTCATAGTCTCCCATAGGTTTTGGTATGCTGTGTTTTTATTTTCATTTGATTCTATGAAAACTTAGATTTTCCTCTTGGTTTCTGCAACGAGACATTCACTGTTCGATGGGGTGTTGCTTACTCTCTATGAGTCTGTCTGATGTGTGCTCTGGGGTTTCTTTTGCTGTTGATTTTAGCCTGTTCCATTGTGATTAGATGAGATGAAAGGAATTATTTAAACATTCCTGTATTTGTTGAGACTTGCTTCATGTCCTAATATATGATAAAGTTCAGAGAAAGTTTTATGAGCTGCCAAGAAGAATGTGCAAACATCCATACTTTGTGAAATTGTCTATGGAAGATTTTTAAAAATAATTTTTCTCACTTTCATTAGTTCTTTAAGAATGCAAGGTATTTACCCTTCCTCCTCTCTTTCAAGAACCCAGCCTAACTTTGTGATCTATTTTTCTTAAACCCATCAAGTACAGTTGGTGCCGTCAATATTCTCTCAGATATGCCGCCTTCCACTGGAGTGTGGTCAACCCACCAGGAGTCACATCCTTAAAGGCAATGAACTCTTTCTTTACCAGCAGCTATCAACTGCCAATAGCTCATTAGCTAGAGGTTATACGCACACATATAAAAATAATTTAAATGGAGTTACTCTCTAATGGGACAACAAAGCCCCTACCTAATAGGCACCACAGGGCAATACACAAAAAGCCTAGTGCTAGGAGTATCTCTTCCAGAGGTGTTGGCCAATGAAGTACTCACAATCTTCAGATATTACAGGCTACTGTCAATACTCTTGGTTACCCTCCAAAACTTGACAATAAGATCCTATCCCTGAAGATACTACATAATTAGGTCCTAGAGCATAGGGAATTAGGCTGGTAGCCACCTGGAAACTTCATCCTTACTGGCTAGCTTTCATGGTGCTGGAAGATGCTATGCAGAGAAAAGTAATTACCAATAGTACCCCCAATGGAAAGAAACTTGAATGCCATGAGAGTAACCAACCACTTCTGATTGGATAAATACAATAGGGCCTGCTCGACAAGGTGAAACTTCTATCTGGCACTAATATTAGGGTCGGAAACCTGTGGCTAGATAAGCAATAGGCCCTAGGGGAGAACCTGCCACCATCGCTCTGCTAAATGGGCCTAGAATTGAACTAACTCCTAACGACCTATCATTATAAACTCATAGATTAGTACATCTCTCAACCCTAACCAGAGAAGCATCTCATTGGCTGTAACTGGCAATCAACAGAGACCAACAACCGGTCCAGGTTGCAGAGAACAAGAGCCTATAGAATGCTCAGCCTTAAATGGAGCATCTGTATTACATCCTTTCCCGCTGGGATCACTGCAGAAGAGAGGCCAGAAGGATTGTAAGAGTCATAGATGGTGGGATGACTACAAGGAAACGGTGTTTTAAGTAGACCCAGTAGAACAGTTGCACATTTGAACTCATAACCATTGAAATAATGTGCACATGGCCTGCACAAGCCAAACAGAATTACAGCACAGGTGGCAGATGGATGCCAGATCCCACCTCTAACTGAGGAACTATTAAATCTACTTCATCTATGATGCCAAATAATTCATAGATCTATGTTCATTCTACACTGGAATCACCTGCCAATTGGTGAGCATGGGGTCCTGGAGTCTCTCGCTATTTCATGCTGCGGTTGAGATGTTAGTTTGTCTGCCTTTAGTAGTTTCTGTTTTATGCAGGTGGATGAATCTGTGTTTGGGGTATATGTGTTTAGAATAGTAATGACCTATTGGAAGATTGTTTTCTTAATCAATACGAAGTGACCGTATTTTTACTTTTCTGACTAGTTTTGTTTGAAGTCTGTCTTGTCAGATATGGAACAGTGACACCTAATTGTTCCCTGGTCCATTTGCTTGAGATACCTTTCCTCATCTTCTTGTCATAGATGCCATCTGCAGAATGTGTGAGGTATATTTTTTGGGTAGCATCAAAGACATTGATCCTTCTTTTTAAAAATCCAATCTACCAGAGTCTTTGGTTGGGGAATTTGAACTGTCAGTCCTCATAGTTTTTCAAAAGTTGTATATAGATACTTGACATTTTGTTTGTTGATTTTGTAGTGTTTAGTTATTTCGGTCTCCTTTCTTGCTTCCTATTATTCCCGCATGGCTTATTCTTTCCTATGGTCTAATGGATGGATCTGTTTCTCTCTTCAGAGTGAAGTATTCCTTTAAGTACCTCTGTAGAGCTGGCTTAGTGCTCATAAATCCCTTTAATCTATTTTCACCATGAAAAGCTTTTTATTTTTCCTTCAATTGTAACAGACATCTTTGCTGGGTATAGTAGTCTGGGTTGACAGTTATCTTTGAGAAATACATCATTCCAAGCTATTATGCCTTTTAAACTTTCAGTTGAAGGAGCTGGTATTGTGGGCCTGCCTTTATGTCTGACTCAGGGTTCTCTCTGGCTGCTTTCAATATATTTTCTTTTGCTGCTTCAGTATCACAGAGGAGATTCTCCTTTAGTCTTGTCTGTTTGGTGTCCTAACTGCCCCTGTATATGAATTGGTGCTTTACTCCTTAACTGGGAATGTTTCGGTTCCACGAGATTCTTCTCCTTCCAGGCCCACAACTTAGATGTTTTTGATTTGTTTTGTTTTAAGGATGTCTCATATATCTTGGAATGCTCACTGGGACAGTCTTACTATTTCTCTTTGTCCCTGTTGGATTATTACTGTCCCTCCATCTTATCTTCTAGCTCCAAGTATTCTAACCTCTCCCTAGTCCAAGTCTTTTTTGAGACAGGGTCTCTTTATGTAGCCATGGATGGCCTGGAGCTCACTCTGTAAACCAGGCTGGCTTTGAACTCACAGAGATTTGCCTGCCTCTGCCTCCCGAGTGCTGGGAATAAAGGCAACCTTGGGTCATTCTATTGCTGAGGCTCTATATGTTTTTTTTTTTTAATTTGGCTTACTATGTGTTCTATTTTAGCACCTCAGACTGGGTTTTCCCCTAGCATCCATATCTCTGTTGAATTCCTTTCATACTATCCATCATTTTCTTTGTTTCATTCGTCTGTTTGTGGCTTTGAAGATACCCAAAAGTCATTATTCTGTGCTCTCTGAGATGCCATATAACTCACTCTCACTAGATGCCATTGCCATAGAGTTAATAAATTCTGTTGTTAATAATTTCCATAGAGTTAATAAGTCATGTTGTCTTGGGTTTTCATGTTGTGTTGCTGCACTGGGGTTTGATTTATTTTTATCAGCTGTATTCTTTCAGTTGAAGTGTTTGCTGTGTTCACACGGGATGTAGAAGCATAGAGTGTGTAGATCAGAAAATAATTCCTCGATCCAGGAGCTCTGTGTGCCTGGTAAGCTCTATATTATTCCTCAAATGAAATATTAACTTCCAGAACACCCACAGCTGTTTGATATTTGCCACTACACAATGCCAGTACTAGCCAATTAGTAATGCTGGCCCTTTGACTTCCATGACTATTGGAGCATAAACAACCAAAGAAAATGAGGAGTACATTCAAATTTTAGTTAAAGTGATTAGAAGTGGGAGGGGAATGGGTCAAGTAAGGAAAGAATTAAGTATTATATTGATTTTTGTGAAGAAAAACTTCAAGGTGAGTAAAGTAACTAGGAAGGTATAGTTAAAAGACTGTCCATAGGTTTGAACGATGTAAGGCTTTGGAAGGCTTTAATTAAAGGTAAAAAGGAAAGAGGATAAGGGTGAGATAGGAATAAAAGACACAGGAATGAAAAGGAGAGTATATGCGTATATTTATCTGACACAAGCAGTAAAGAGCGCCTGTGGTGGGAGACATGCCTGAGCCTAAACACCCACACGGCAGCTCACGACTAGGACTCCGGTTCCAAAAAATAAAATGACTTTCCTGGCTTCCAAGAAGCACACGGTGCACAGACATGCTTGGAGACAAAACACTTACGCACATAAAATAAAAATAAGCAAACCTTTTAAAAATATGCCTTAGAGAAGTGGCTCTCAGTCTTTCTAATGCTGCAACCCTTTAATACAGTTTCTAATGTTGTGGTGACCCTAACCAAAAAAATTAAAATTACTTTGTTGCTACTTAATAACTGTAATCTTGTACTGTTATAAATCATCATGTAAATATCTGATATGCAAGATATCCGATATGTGACCCCCCACAAAGGGGTTGAGACCCACAGATTGAGAACTGCTGTCTCATAGCAGACTGGGTGGAGTAACATTATAACACTAAGATGTAACTGAGAATTATACAAAACCCCAGCAAAACCACCAGGGCATGTGAGCAAAGGTACAAATTAAATAATAGACAATAAGACACACACACACACACACACACACACACACACACACACACACACACACACACACACACACACACACACACACCAAAAACAAAACAAAACAAAACTATGGAGTGAATGGCTAGGACCCCATCGCCGAGTTGAAAGGCGGAGTTCAGGAGTTCATTGGTTCCTCTGGCTCCCGCGGGCTTCCCATGGTGCTATATGGGAGACTGGAGAGTGCGGATGTCGGATGTCCTCGGTCTTTGCAGGACCACAGTTCTTGGCGTCCTGGCATAGAGGGGAGGGAAAGACAGACAGACAGACAGACATCCGTTCTCCCTGCACTGCACAGTGACCCTCTCTGACCCCGGAGGCCTGGCAGGGCCTGGGGGACCACTTCTGCTGTTTCTAATGCTCTTCTCTCCTGCTTCTATAGCTCGCGACATTTTTAAAAGAGCTGCGGTGGTATACATTGAAAGTATACGGCGTTTGTCTTTCAGAACTTGACTTGTTACACTTAATATACTGTTCTCTGGTTCCCTCTCTCACCACCAACAGGAGAGAAATGTGTTCTTTTTATGGATAAATGATATTCCCCTAGATAGTTGCATTCAGAGCCATCATTCATCTGTTTGTGAACACCGAGATTATAGTGAATACTGCTATAGCGATAACCACGCAATTTCAGATGTCCTTCCATGCTCTGACGTCAGTGCCTCGGCAGACACACCCAGTAGTGGCGTCTGCTAAAGCAAAGGGCGGTTCTACCAGTGGTTTTTGGAGGCGCCTCCACTCCTCTCCCAATTGTTGCTACAGCCCCAAGTACACTAAGTGATATGTTTCCCTACACATTTATTTATGATTATTACAAATTCATTGTGCATAGTGTTGGGTCTCAAAGGACAATTTCCGTCAAGTGCATCATGTATTTTGACTATTCTCAGCCCTCAGGCGCTCCCTTCCTTTTCCTTCCTCTTCCTCACCTCCTCCTGCTAGTTTTCTTCTTTCTTCCAAATTTCCTTCTGTTTTTATATAGTTGTGTGTGTGTGTGTGTACACACAATTACAGTGGCTTAATGTATGTACATACATTCTAGGATCCACCAACAAAGGGGAACGTGCAGCATTTATTTGATTTTTCTGTTTGAAAATAGGTTTTTTTCCATATAATATATTCTGATTATGGTTTTCCCTCCCTCGATGCCTCCCAGATCCTCTCCACGCCACTACACACCTAAGCCCAATACCATTTCTTTCTCTCTTTCATTAAAAAACAAAATTTAAAAATTGAATTAGAAACAAACAAAAAAGAGCCAAAGAAAAAGCAAAAGAACAGATAACAACTGAGATGTAATTTGAATAAATTATTTAAATAAAAAAGTTTTAAAAAAGAAAAATGGTATATATATATCATAAAGACCCACACATTCACACACAGAAATCCCATAAAAACACAACATCAAAACCATACTATATAAATAAGGTTTTTAAAATGCCTAGACAAAGCATTGTGGGACAAAAACCCCGGCGAGTTTATTTTGTGCTGACCAACTACCGCTGGGCATGGGGGTTGCCTTAAGTGAGGTTTGTATATCCAGTGAGACTAATTTTTCCTTTGTGAGCTATTGTCAATCGGAGATAGATAGCTTCTGGGTTAGAGATGAGGGCTTTCTCCACTTCTCCTCTGGAGCCATGTCTGGCTTAGACCTGTACAGACCTGTACATGCTGTGACCTCTGTGAGTCAGCCCTGGTGTGGCTACAAGGCCTTGGTTTCTTGGTGTCTTCCATCCCCCCTGACACTTACAGTATTTCTGCCTCCTTTTCCACAAAATTTCCTGAGCCCTGAGGGGAGCGACTTCCTGGGGACCTCTCATTGTGACTGGATGCTCCAAGGCCTCTCACTGTCTGCGCTGTCCAGTTCTGGGGGTCAGGTTGGCTTCCATTTCCCGAAGGAGGAAGCTTCTCTGGTGATGGGTGATGAGACACTGGTCTTTGGGTGTAGCAGAGTGACATTAGGAGTCATTTTACTGCCGTGCTCCTTTAGTAAAACAGTACTATTTGGTTTTCTTCTAGGTCCACGGCCTCTTTAGTGCCGGGTTCTTTGGGGACCAGAGCAGAGTAAGACATGGATTCCATCCAATGAAGTGGGCCTTAAATTTAATCAGATAGTGGTGGGTGCTGTCACAAATTTTGTGCTACTGTTCTGCCAGCATATCTTGCAGGCAGGTCAAAGTTGTAAATCAAAGGGTCTGTAGATGGGTTGCTATTTACCTTTCTCCTATGGTAGTATGCAGAGAATCTTCCAGTACACTAGTCAGTAGGGGGAAAGGTTCTACATAGTCAGCAGCTCAAACTCTCCGTGATCAGTGGGTTATGTCTGAGTTGTCTTCACCAGCTCAAGCTCTCCGTGATCAGTGGGTTATGTCTGAGTTGTCTTCAGCAATAGGGCCTTGCTATCACTTTGTGAAGAGAAATCAATAGCTTTTGCAATATCCCGAGTTGTTTAGGGGCTTTCCACAAGCTCCCTTTGGCCAAAAACTTAATTAGATACAGTCCGTTCCTGGCCTGGGAAGTTTCATTTGGTGCTGAGAGATGTCTAGTTGATGCTTGGTAACCCTCCTTATGTGATGACTCCACTTAGATTTCTTTCCTATGTGTCTACATTTAAGAAGCTTTTACTGTAGTAGGTTTCCATATGCTCCTTCTAATAATGGTCCTTAGTTTTATCTCTCCCTCCTAATACTCCCTCCCTTACCCCCTGTTCTTCCCCATCTTTGTTTATTTCGTGTGTGTGTGTGTGTGTGTGTGTGTGTGTGTGTGTGTGTGTGTCCTACATCACCTTCCTAAGGAGATATTTCACCCCCTGCTAGTCCCTTACTCTATACCGAACCTCTGTGAATATACAGATAGTACCACGCCTATAAAAGGCTTAAAAGCTAACATCCTCATCTAATAGAACACGTACCGTATTTGTCTTTTTGAGTCCGAGTTACCTCCCTCAGGGTAACTTTTTCTAGCTTCATCTACTTACCTGCGAATTTTTAAATTTTTTAAACAACTGAATAATACACCATTGTGTAAATGCGCTACGTTTTAATTATCTATTCATCTGTTGATGGACACCTAAGTTCTTTCCAATTTCTGGCTGTTACGCAGAGTGCAGCAATGAACATGGATTGGCATGTGTGTCTCTGCATAGAATGTAGAGTCCTTTTGCTGCACACCCAAGGTATAGGTGGGTCATGATGTAGGTCTACTCCCAGGTACCTGAGGAACTACTACCCTGATTTGCATAGTGGCTGCACAAGCCTGTACCCCCATCTGCAGTGGAGGAGTGTTTTCCTTACCTCACAGCCTCAACAACCTGAGCTGGCATCTATTTTCTTGATCCTGGCCATACTGAGTGGTGTAAGATGAAATCTCAAAGTAATTTTGATTTTCATTTCCCTGATGATTAAAGAAGTTGAATGTTTCTTTATTTCCCAGACTTTGGTGTTTCATCATTTGAGAACTCTTTGTTTAGATCTGTCCCTAAATTTTAAATTGGGTTGTTTGTTTGTTTGTTTGTTTGTTTGTTTGTTTTATCTCCAGTCCTTTTAGTTCTTTATATGGATATCTATCTGAGATGTCGTTGGTAAAGGCGTTTTCCCATTCTGTAGCCTGCTACTTTGTCCCGATGACGCTGTACTTTTCCTAGATTAACACACAAAAATGAGTAGCCCTTCTACATACAAATGGCATATGGACTGAGAAAGAAACAACGCCTTCCATAATAGCCTCAAAAAATCTTGGGGCAACTCTAACCAAGAAAGTAAAAAAAAACAACTTGTCTAATAAAAAACCTTAATACATTAAAGAAATAAATGGGAGAAGATAGCAGAAGATGGAAAGATCTCCTATGCTCATGGAGCGATAGGATTAATCTAATTAAATGACCAAAAGCAATCTGCAAATTCAATGCACACACCAGGGTAACTAAAACACTTCTGAGTAATAAAAGAGCTGTTGAAGGTGTCACCATCCCAAAACTCAAATTGTACTACACAAGTATAGTAATTAAAACAGCATGTTATTGGCATAAACACAGATATGCTGATAAATGAAATATGGACAGATATTTTTATAAGGAAGCCAGAAACGCAAACTGGAAAAAAGACAGCATCTTCAACAAATGGTGATGGTCAAACTGGGTGGTCACACGTGCGGACACAAATAGAGCCACACATATCACCCTGCACAAAGCTCTACTCTGAATGGATGACAGACTTGCTATCATGGTGTGATGGTCAATATGTGATTTTTAACTGTAGGAGTGTTTCCTTTTCAAACACAAGGATGCCCTTATGTTGATTGCATAAATGTTTAGAATTGTAATATCCTCTTGGTGAATTTTTCTTTTGATGAGTTCGTAGTGTCCTTCCACATATCTCTTCTAGTTAGTTTTGGTTTGAAGTCCATTTTGTCATATATTAAAATGTCTGTATCTACTTGCTTCTTGGTTCCATTTGCTTGGAATACCTTTTTTCCCATCTTTTTACCCTGAGAAGATGTCTATCCTTAATTATAATGTATGTTTCTTGGATACAGCAGAAGGATGGACACTGTATTTTAATCCAATTTGTTATCCTGTGTCTTTTTATTGGGGAACTAAGACCGTTGGTGTTGAGTTATCAATGAGCAGTGCTTGTTGGTTCCTGTTATTTTGTTATAGTGTTGATCCCCTCCTTTGATTTGCTAGTACGGAATTATTTATTCCTTGTGTTTTCTTGGGTGTGATTAACCTTTTCAGGTTGAAGTTTTCCTTTTAGCACTTTCTGTAGAGATAAATTTGCAGATAGATACATCTTAATTTGGTTTTATTGTGGAATATTTTTTTTCTTCATCTAGTGTGATTGATAGTTTTGCTGGGTATAGTAATCTGCTTTGGTATTTGAAGTCTCTTAGAGTTGAGAGAACATCTGGATTTTGGAGTCTCTATCAAGAAGTCAGGTGTTAATCTAATAGACCTGCATTTGTATGTTCCTTGGTCTTCCCCTTACTGCTTTCTTTGTTCTGTAATACACAGTTTTGATTATTATGTGTTGTGGAGCATTTCTCTTCTTGTTCAGTCTAGTTTATGTTCTGTATCCTTCTTGTGCCTTGATAGGCACTTTAGGTTTGCCTTCTGTGATTTTGTTTTGTTTTGTTTTTGTTAGTTTGTTTTGAGACAGGGTCTCCCTATGTAGCTTTAGATATCCTGTACCTTGGTATGTAGACCGTACTGACCTAAAACTCACATGAATATACCTGCCTTTGCCTCTTGAGTGCTGGGACTAAAGGTGGAACTATTCCTCTCCTTCTTCTCTGATTTTGTTGAAAATGTTTTCTGTGATTTTGACCAGGGTGTCTTCTATTCTCTCTCTTTCTATTATCCATAAATTTGGTCTTTTGATAGTGTCCCAGATTTCCTTGATGTTTTGTGCCTGTATTTTTTTCAATTTTAACATTTTTTGACTGAAGTATCCAGTCCGTCTGTCTTGTCTTCAATGTCTGAGATGCCTTCTATCTCTCATATGCTATTGATAAAGAGTACCTCAGAGGTTTGTTGGCCTTTCTAAAGTTTTCATTTCCTATTTTACTTTAGTTTGGATTTTCTTCCATGTTTCCTACTTTAGTGTCTTGAACTGTTTTCATCATTTCACTGCACCCATTGTGTTCTCACAGCCTTATTACGAGATTTATTTATATCCTCTTTAAGGTCTTGAACAGTGTGGTATTACCTATTTTGAAGTCCTTGTGTTGTGATTCATTTATATTACATTTCGCAGGGTCTACTGCAGTTGAATTGCTGGTGGAGACATATTGTGTTGGGTGTTAATGATTGTGTTGGTTTTCAAAGTAGTATCTTTTATTGAATATTTGGGAATTTTACTTAATGCACCTCAATCACACTCACTTATCAAACCTCCCAGGTCCCCAATCCTTGTGATATCACCCCCCCCCAAAAAAAAGGAAGAAGAAAGAAAATAAAACAAACAAAAACCCACAAGCCCAATTTGTGTTGTTCATATATTCACTGGAACATGGTCAAACTCCCAGTAGCTAGCTCCTGAAAAAAAAGAAGCCCAGTCCTTCCCCACATGAACCCCTGCAGAAGCCTTTATTTGTGGGGAGCTGCAACACCTCAGGACCCTTACCACAATTTTAAAGAATTCTCTTCTGTGGTTCCTTCAGGCTGTTACTCTTGGGGGTAGGTGGTAGAGGGTATCACAGTAGCCTTCTGTGTCTCTCATTCTCAGCTGTGAGTCTACAGTCATCGATACCACTGCCACAGTAGCTTCCTCACTCTTTACATTCAGTGGGAGGACAGTACATGGACATCCACATGGCCTGTGGTGTCAGCACAGGTCACAGAGCTCAGCATGGCCTCCAGGGGCAGGACAGACCATGAGCATCAACACAGCCCTCTGCTGGAGCCCAGGCCAAGAACACCAATATGGCTTGTGGTGGCAGCACAGCCCCTGGACTCCAACATGGCCTTTGGTGACAGCGTGGACCACTAACATCAACATGGTTTTGGGTGGTAAGATAGGCCACAGATATCAACATGGCCTCAGGTTACAGTAAGACCAGGAACCTCTACATGACCCCTGGTGGCAGAACTTACCACAGACATTGAAATGAACTCAGGTGGCAGTGCAGACAACTCACATCAACATGGATCCCGGTGAAAGCATGGCCCACGGACATCTACATGGCTCCAGGTGACAGCACATACCACAGACATCCACATGGCTGTCAGTGGTAACACAGGCCATGGACATCAGCATGGCCCTTGGAAAAAGCATAGTCCACTGACATCTAAATGGCCTCAGGTAGCAGTACAGGTGACATGTCAACATGGCCTCTGATGGCAACCCAAGCCATGAACACTAACATGCCCTCTTGCAGTAGTACAGATTACAAATGTCCAACATCCATGCTCTAGCAGTAGCGTGGGCCCTTGGACATCGACATGGCCTCCAGCAGTCTCCAGACCACAGCTATCAACATAAACCTCAGGCTCTAACATGGCCCGGAGCAACGACATGCACCACAGACACTAGCATGGCCTTCAGGGGTAGCATGGACCATTGAGGTCTTTTGAAGAGGTCCAATCCAGAAAATGATCCATTCTTCCTCTTGGGCATCCTGTTGTTGCTCAGGATCTAGGTGACCATGTGGCTAGGCAGCATGTTTGGGGGCCGAGTCTGTACGAGATCCAGGCTGCTGCACAGCACCTTGTCAAGCCCACTTGGCAATAACGTCTTTTCACATCCACCACAGCCTTCTCTCATGCCTGTCACCACCACTGTGTCTCTAGTTCTGCCTCTCTTTGCTTCAGAGTCACTGCTCTGTTTCTCCATCTTTCCTACCTCTCCATCCATTCGCTCATTGCAGTGGTCTTGGAAACTGCACTCACTGTGTCGCAAAGTATTTTTTTTTCCCAAACAGCTTTTCATTCAAATATTCATTGCAAGAGCCATTGGTCTGGATCAAAGTTTCTGGTCTCTGACACATTATAAATACTGCACCAACACAGAGACTTGCCTCAAAGTTCTACCATTGCCCAAAGGCAGGGCGATCTTGTGTCGAGGCAGAGATATTGGGGGCAAGTTCTTTGAGAGCCCAGGCCTCCACACACCTTGTGCTTGTAGCTTGTAGGGAATATTTCTGCCCCGAGAATCATGCTGGGGGCCAGCTAGTGGGCCTAGGACTGGTCCTATTCAGTAATGCCATCTGCTTCTTCAAGCCTTGGGCTGGAGAGATGGCTCAGCCATTAACAGCTAGATTCACAACCAAAAATATAAGACTAGCTCCTTCACATGTTTCAGCAGCTCACTGGTGGAGTAGATGTTGGTCCCTGGATCTGGGCCCAGATGGCAGCTGAGTTACTTGGCCTGGGCCTCTGGTTGGCATGTAATGATTGTGGTTTTGCACTGGTGCCTATGCATCTGGGTTTTGCATGATTGTGACTCACTCTATGCATTGATATCTGGTCTTATCTTTGTTGGGTGGGTGTTCTAGCCTTTGGTTTCTATTGGCCCTCTATGTAGTGGTTGTGGGCTGCCTGAAGGGCAGTGCTTCTGAGTCCTTGCCAAGTGTAACCACTGAAGGTTTATGGTAGAATGCCCTGTTAGATAGTGGATGCTAACAGGATGGAATTGGAGATGGGCTCAGTGGGGGTGAGGGGCTGAAAGGGACCACAGGCAGTAAGAAGGCTTCCTCTGCTGATGGCTGCCAGAGCCCTTGGGGAGTAAAGTCAGAGAGGGAAGATGGACTCCTGCAAGTGGTCTGCTACAGACCTGAGGATAGGACCAGAAGGAGATTGAAAATCACCTTCCTGATTCCCAGGCCGGCATGGCCAGCACTTGTGATGCTTAGTTTTGCTGTCAATGTCTCAGAAGTTAGAGTCACCTATGAGGAGGAAACCTCAGCTGAGAAAATGTCTCCCTAAGATCAGCCTGCAGGCAAGTCCTGGGGAGGGGTATTTTCTAGATTAATGATTAATGTGGTAGAGCACATTGCAGGTGGTACCATCCCTGCATAGGGAGTATTGGTTGTTTACAAAACAAATAGAGCAAGCCAGGAGACACAGAACAGTAACCATCACTACTTCTTAGCCTGTGCTTCATTCAGTTCCTGACTTTTGATCATTGTGGTGGCTTGAATAGGTATGATTCCCCCATAGACGCCTGTTCTTGAATGCTTGGCCCATACCAAGTGGTACTGCTAAGGGGTGTGGCCTTGTTGGAGGGGGTATGGCCTTGTTGAAGGAAGTGTGTCACTGTGAGAGTGGGCTTTGAGGTCTCCTATGCAAAAGCTATGCTCAGTGTGCCACACAGTCCCCTTCTGCTGCCTGCGGATCCAGACGCAGAACTCTCAGCTCCTTCTCCAGCACTGTGTCTGCCCAGGTGCCGCCATGCTCCCTGCCATGATGATAATGGGCTAAACCTCTGAAACTGTAAGCTAGCCCCAATTAAATGTTTTTCTTTATAAGAGTTGCCTTGGTCACGGTGTCTCTTCACAGCAACAAAACCCTAACTAAGAGAATCATAGACTGAGATGTGGAAGTTAACGTGAGATAACCCTTTCATTGCTGACATGCTTTTGGTCATGGTGTTTTAGCACAGCAATAGGAAGCCTCAGTAGGATATGAATCATGATCCCAAGTAGCATCTACTCCAACGGCTTGGTGAATAATTTCCAGAACTGACAGGTGGGGTTTCATTTGTTTGTTTATGTCATCCTGTGGGTGACAGACACTCTACCCGGGGAGAGGGGACAGCAAAGTGTGGTTCTGACACGCAATGGGCAGTGTGATGTTACCATTCTGTCACATATGAGTTGGTCACTGTGTGCTCTGTTTTGAGGTGTCTGTCAGGTCTGTTCTAGTTTCAGCTCTGCTCCTGCTATAAAATGTTCAGACCAAAAGAAACGTAGAGGAGGAAAGGACTTCCTTCATCTTCTAGGTCATGGTCCATCAGTGAGAGAAGTCAGGGCAGGAATTCAAGCAGGTTTCTGGATGCAGAAACCAAGAAGGACCACTCTTTAATAGTTCCTTCCCAGGTGGATGCTCAGGGAGCTTTCTTACAACCCAGGCAATGGCATCAATAAGGCGAACAACAAACAAGCAAGACAACCCCTCACAGATATGCCCACAGGTCAGTCTGTCTGCCCGACGGAGACTTCCTCCTAGGCTGTGTCAAGTTCACAGTTAAGCCTAACTGCAACAAGGTCACTTGCTCACTTTATAATCAGATTATTTAGAGGGTCTGCTTGTTTGTTGCTTTCACTGTGTCTTTAGTTTAATGTGATCACATTTGTCAAAGTTTTTAAAACATTCTTATGCTGGGTGTGGTGCTGCACCCCTTTTAATCTCCACAATCATGGAGACAGAGGCAAGTGGATTGATGTGAGTTCGAGGCCAGCCTGGTCTACAGCAAGTTTAGGACATCCAAGGATACACAGAGAAACCCTGTCTCAAAATACAACAACAAACAAACAACCCATTTTTATATGTATGTGTCTGGGCATATGAATGTTCACCACATGCTTGAAAGTGCCCAAGGAATCCAGGAGAAGGCATCAGATCCCCTGGAACTAGAAGTTCACAGGCAGTTGTGAACAGTCATGAGATGCTATGAACTGGTCCCAGGCCCTTTGCAAAAGCAACCAGTGCTCCTAACCAGTAAGTATTCTTCCCTGCCATCAATTGCTAACTTTTGTTTTTGTTGCCCATCCTTCTTAGGTCATTTCTACAAACAAGAACTTCGCCCAGACTCTTATCCTAACATATGGCCTCTGTGCTTTCTTCCAGCAGCCTTTCATCCACCAGTCTTTGACCCATTTTTAGATGAGGATTTTTATATATAGGAGGAGATTGAGGTCTCATTTCTTTCTTCTGCATGTGAATATCCAGTGCTCCCAGCATCATTTATTGAAGAAACTTTTCCCTTTTTTGCTGTCTCTGTCGAAACTCAGCCTGTTATATGAAGCTCTATTGCTGTTCTCTGTGCCATCTCTTTCACCTAATTCAGCGATGACACATTCCACCCTGGTTGCTATTACTTTACAGTATGTTTTCATTAAAATATATTTTGTTAATTCATCAAGAATTTCATGCATGCATACAATGTATTTTGAATGCACTCACCTCACTCTGTCCCAACTCCTGTGAGATGTGCCCTCCACCCTCACTTTCTCCCATTTTGATGTCCTCTACCCTTTTAAATAACCCATGGAGTACAATTGGTGCTGCACATATGTGCATGTATGTGTGCTCATGAGCTAGAGCATGCTCAAGGGGCCACACTGCTAGAGAAAGCTGACTACCCCTCCCCTAGAGGGGAAGGATAGATTTACTCATCTAGCGGTGAGGGCTTATGGTGATTTGAATGACAATGGCCCCCACAGGCGGAAATGTTCGCTTGGTCCCCAGTTGGCGGAACTGTCTGGGAAGGATGGGAAGGATGGGAAGGATTAGGAGGCGCGGCTTTGTTGGAGGAGTAGGTCACTAAAGGCAGACTTTGAGGTTTCAAAGGCCCACAACATTTCCCATTTAGCTCTCTATCTGCCTCCTACTTGCAGAGAAGAGTGTGATCTCTTGGCTTCTGCTCCAGTGCCTGCCTGCCTTCTGCCACGTTGCCTGCCATCTTGGCTTTGGTGGTCTTTGTTGGTTGGTTGGTTTGGTTTGGTATGGCTTTTCAAGACAGGTTTTCTCTGTGTAGCCTTGGCCATCCTGGATTCACTTTGTCGACTCAGCTGGCCTTGAACTCACAAAGATCATCCTGCCTCTGCCTCCCCAGATGCTGGGATTACAGGTATGCACTACTGTGCCCAGTGGCCTTGGGGTTTTGATATGAAAATAGAAACATAACTAAAAGGCTGGGATGGTCGTGCATGCTTTGGGAAGTAGAGGCAGGTGGATTTCTATGAGTTCAAAGCCATCCTGACCTACAAAGCAAGTTCCAGGACAGCCAGAACCGATGTAGAGAGATCCTGTCTCAAAACAAACAAACAAACAAACAAACAAGAGTTTTTAATGCATAGCTTATGAGCATCCTCCTGATTTCATGCTACAATGTTTACTGGCTTGATCTTATACGGGCCTTGTGTGTGTAGTCACAGCCATTGTGAGCTCATGTGTCCTACAGTGCTTCCATGACCTATGATGGTGTTTTGCTGAAGATATTCACTCCCTCTGCCTGTTACAATCTTTCCACCCACTCTTCTATGATGATCACTGAGTCACTGTGGTGGGCCAGGAAGATGATGTAGAATCACATTTAAAGATTAGAACTCTACATGGACCAGATGAGGGTCTCTGTACTAATCACACATTTTTTTTTTTACAAAAAGATGCTTCACTAATCTGTGGGTATAAAGATAAGAACTTAGGGAGCAGTTTATGACAGCATTCACCCAGCAGAAAAGTAGCAGGGGGCCTATGACGTAGCCAGCCATGGGTTCTTAGCCCAGTAAACAGTATCAGGCATGAGCTCCATCTTGTGGAATGAGCCTTAAATCCAGTCAGAATGCATGGACTTACTGGCATATCTTACCAGGCCAACGTTACTGTTCCTTGCCGGGTTCGCATCTAGTTTAAGCCACTCATGACTTTTTTTTTTTATCCTCAGGTAGAGTCATAGAACCTTCTAGCATTATAAAAGTTAGCCAGTGAACATAAAGCTCCCAGAGCATTAACAACGTCATCTCTTCATGCTCTAGGACTTTTGTGTGTGTGTGTGTGTGTGTGTGTGTGTGTGTGTGTGTGTGTGTATGTGTGTGTGCTATCTTCAACAATAAAGTCTCTTTTGTCAAATCCTTTTGTCAAATCTTTTATCAAATCCTCTTGGCTGAGATTACCCTCCATTGCCCTTCAGCTCCATTTTCCATTTTTAAAATAAACAGATTTTGTTTGTTTGTTTGCTTGCTTGCTTGGGACAGAGTTTCTCTGTATAATAGCTCAGGCTGTCCTGGAACTCACTCTATAGACAAATGGGCTAGCCTCAAACTCACAGAGCTCCACCTGCCTCTTCCTCCCAAGTGCTGGGATTAAAGGTTGTACCGTCATGCCTGGCCATTAAAATATATTTCTGATTGAAATAGAATGATATCACTTTCTCCTTTCCTTTCCTCCGTCCAGCCCTTCCAGGTATACTCACTCTAACTCCTCCCATGCCCCACCCACTGTCAAGCTGATTGCCTCTTCTTTGATTATTGTTGTTACACACACACACACACACACACACACACACACACACTTTACATATATGCACAAATGTATAAATGCAATCTGCTGGGTCTGTTTTTGTTGTTGGTGTGTATATGGTTTATGATTCTGCATGGGGCAGCCAATAGGGGCTCCTCCCTGGGAGAGGATAATTGTGCCTCTCACGGCAGTCATTGGTTGCCTGTAGTTGCCTTTGTCTACAGAGGACCCCAGAAACATTTCCCCTTCCACATTATTGTGTCCATTGACATTGCTACTGCTCCAGTCTTGTTGATGCAGCTATTTTTAGGTGAGACCCACTTCACTGCAGACTTCCCAGCAGTCTTGTGCTTACAGTATTTCTGCCCCCTTCTCCCCAGCCTTCCCTGAGCAGACAGGTGCAGGAGCTGTGTTGTGGCTGCACCCGTTAGGGTTGGCCTCCCAGGGTTCCATTGATCCTTGGCATTGTGTCCAGTTGTAGTTTTCCGTGCTGGTCTCCATTTGGCGTAGAGTCTTCTTTGATGAGGGGCAATAGCTGCACTGTGACCCAAGAAATGCGGCTTGTGCCTAAGGAGCATTGGAGCACTGTGGGTCTGGACTTAGGCTTATAGGTTTGCAGGTGGCCAACACTAAAGTTTCATTCACCATCAAGTTCCGGGGAGTAACTGTTTTTGCTCTTGGTTACACTCCAGAACATGCCTGATTTTATTTGGCTCTTCTCTCTCCTTTCCTCTTTGCTAGAGTATCTAAAAGCTTGCCAATTATATCTTTCCCACATTCCACTCTTTGTTTAATTGATCTTTTGGCTGTATTTGGTTTTGTTTCGTTTCTGAGTTTTCGTTTTCATTATTTCTGCATCAGTCCTTGTTGTTTCTTTCCTTCTGCTAATTTGGGGTTTAATTTGTTTCTTGCTTTTCTGATTTACTGAGCTGCATCAACAGGCTGTGCATTTGAACTTTTTTCATCTCATTATGTACGCACTAAGTGACATAAATTAAGTTCTCTCAGTATTGCTTTTACAGTGTCACATGGGTCTGGCTAATGCTGCATTTGCATCTGTGTTAACAAAATTTAAATTTTTCCTTTAATTTACCCATTGATTTTTGTTGTTCAAGAGTATGTTGTTAAGGCTCCATGTTGCGTTCTTTCTAAAGTTTCTTTTGTTGATTTTTCGTCTTATTCTATGATGGTCTAAGAAAATGCATACTGTGCTTTCAATTTTGCCTTGAGTTTGTTGAGATTTGTTTCGTGTCCTAACACGTGGCCTTTACCGGATCACATTGTCATCATGTACCACTGAGTTGAATGACAGCTGGCAACAGGAGAGCCACATCTGCCCTCTCCTCCTCCAACTCCTTCTGTGTTCTCCACTCCCTCTCAAATTCATGGACCCTTCTTTATTATCATAATATATGTGTGTATGTATATATAACTACACCTCGCTGAGTCAGTTTAGTGTTGCTCATAGGACCATGTGTTAAGGGATAACTGCTTGAAGTCAGGTGACCTATCAGGGGAGCTTATCCCTGGAGAAGCATCAAAGGCCAGCTTTGACACCAACTGAGGGAAACTGAGGTGGGTTGTGAATCCTGTGGCTGGCTGGCTGGGGACCCTGCAGACTTTCTCTGAGGGCAGCCTTCCAGGCCGGAACTGGTAGTTACCGGCAATAGCTTCCACTGAGGGTAGCAAGCTGGGGCTAGGGCTGATGTCTCTTAGTAGAAGCTTCCACTGATGGTGGCAAGAGTCTAAAAAAGAAAGGGAAAGAAGGAGAGAAAAGAAACACACACACACACACATACACACACACACACACACACACCTAATGATGAAGTAAGACACACTTCAGCAGGTAGGTTTCAACAAGCTTCTTTCAAGTTTCTCTTACGTTACAATTCACATACATACATACACACATACATACGTACTACATACATGCATGCATGCACGCATACATACACATCTTTATGGGTGAAAAAGATTCCAACAACTTTCTTATTTCTCCCATAGCTTATATATCCCAGCAAGATCTTTCAAGCAGTACAAAAAATCACAATGTGTTTACATTCTGTTTCTCTATAAATAAATGATTACAGTGGATATACCTAAGAAACTAATGTTCCCCAATACCTTCACATGATCAAATGTTTTACGTATTATGGGTGAGAAACAAACATCAATAACAAGTTATTTCCAAGAATCCACACACATTTGTAACTAAGCAACTTGTTTTATATTAACAGAGTATAAGCAAGCAAGGTAATTTCTAGCCACCTTTTCTTTACCAGCAGGCTGCAATTTGCGGTTACAAAGAAGGAATCAATTATCTTAAGTAATCTTATAAAGATCTTAAAAGAATCACAACTTTAAACTCCTA
>NC_067137.1:115521941-115524723 GCF_903995435.1 Acomys russatus | reverse complement strand
TTGTGTCTCCTTTCACAAAGCACTGTGGGAACCCTGTCTTTGCAAAGGGCCTGTAAGAGCACAGTGGTCTGGGCTATCCAGCCTTTACTGCATGCTTGGCTTGGTGCTATATCTCTTCTGCACACTTTGAGATGCTTCAAGCTCATCATTTTTAGCTCTTCCAGTTCACACACATGCCCCAAGGCTCCCCATGCCCGAAGCTAGCATGCTCTCGCTCATCTGGTCACACAATTCAGTCAGTCAGTGGCAATTAGGGTCCCGACACACCTGGCAATATACAAACTTAGTTCCACCTGATGAAAAGCCCAACAGAAAAAGCCTATGCCAAAGTGGTCACTGAAGTGGTGAGGATGGCAAATTTTAGGTAATGCATGTGTGTGTGTGTGTGTGTGTGTGTGTGTGTGTGTGTGTGTGAGCATGCATATGCGTGTGCATATATGTGGAGGCCAGAGGTCATTGTCCAGTGTCTTCTTCAAACACATTTCACTCTGTTTTTTAAGGCCAGTATCTTTCACTGAACACTGAACTCAGCAGCTCAGTTAGGTTGCTGGTGAGTGAGCCTTGGTGACCCCCGGCCTCTGCCCTCAGCGCTGGCACTACAGATGCATGTTCTGCTATGTCTTGTTTTTAATGCATGCTGCAGATCTGAACTCAAGGGTTCCTGTGCTTATAAGGCAGGCACTTTAGCAACTAAGCACCTGCCCCCTCCACCCCAGGGTTATGTATACTTTAACACAGTAAACCAAGCAGGGAGATATTTGTCCTTTCGCTGCACTTGTGTCTCTATGAATGTGATTTTCTAGATTCTTACATATCAACCTGCGGAGTTTGAGCCAGCTTAGGACTTGCAATACTTCAGAGTCCGTGGACAAGCAGCCCCTGCTAGGGCCAAGTGTTTGCTTGATACCTATCTTCCTTGCATGTCTCAAAGTTCTCTTTTGTAAATAGCCCAAGCTAGCCCTCTGCACAATGATTGGTAGATGGTCCCCATACCACTCCCACAGCTAAACTACTCCATGTATATGTGAGGACTATTCTGGGCCATTTACATCCAATCCAAGCTGTCAGATGACCACTACAGCAGGGGCAAGCCTGAGAAGGGCATCTGAGCCCAGGCCAGTTTAGCTCAGCTCCCTGTAGCATTATGAGAGCAAATACGATTGTTATTTTAAGCCAAATGTAGTTTTATGGTGGCTGTTTGCTGTATAACAACAGCCAAAGGACCCACCCCACCCCATCCATCCCAAGTACATGTCTTGGGGCTTCATGTCCGTTCTCATAATCTGATGTCAGGTGGACATCACCTGGCACCACAGTTGCTATTCCTGACCCTATCTCCAAGCCTGTGTACCGGCTTCAGCTAGTACCACTTTCTTGATGTTCAAGCCAGGTCTCTCTGTTTTCATTTCTGTACCTCCTTACCATCACCCTCCCTAATCCCACTCTGGCTCACCTTGATAATTCAACCTCCTATCTCTTGGGGCATTTGAGTTCAGGAAGAAATGCATACCTAATGGCTGACGGGGGAGAGGGAGGATGTGGACGCCCCTTTAGGGAATGACCTGACTCCTGCTGAAACTCACCACAGACTTCACGTCTGGAATCTTGCTAAATGCTCAGCATACACATCAAGAATAGTGATCATCTCTTTTGACAGACCAAGAGGCTAAGCACAGGTTGCCTGTACAAAGTGAGGGTTGGAGGGCAAGCAGATGACTTGGGAGCTACCAAGCCCTATGGTCACATAATTACATGTGAGCAGTTGAGGTATTGAAAGAAGACTGGATTGCTCTGGTGAGTTCAGCAGTGGGTGAATGAGTGAACTGATGGATGGATATATGTATGGACAGATGTATGGATAGATGAATGGATGGATGATGAAGGAATGGAAGCACGGTGGATAGATGGATGGATAAGTGGATGGATGGATAAATAGTAGATGGATAGTTGGGTAGATTCCTGAATGTGGGAGGGATGAGTAGAAATGCATGGATGAGTGGATGGATTGATGGATGACAGAGAGATGGATGATGAGTGTTTGAATGTGCAAGTAAATGAACCGGTAGGCAGATACCTGACTTGGCCCATGCTTAGAGGTCCCTGCAGGCAGCTTTTCCTATTGGGCAGCCTCTGGCACTCTGGTTGCCAGCCCTTCAGCCCCCTTGCTCTTGGTACCGCTCCACTGCAGGCTGCTTACCGGCTCCAGCTGATACAAATCCAATTTCCCCAGAATAGCTCTGGGAACACACTGCAATGGCGAAACACCCGGTGGCTGAGTCCACTCCAGGTAGACAAGGGGACTCTTCAGAGCCTCATTATAATCAGCAGACAGGTCTCAGCACTGGCTGTTGTCTCTCTTACAACAGGCCCTTGGCTTCCTTCCTCCCAGGGTCTTACCTCAGCAGGAGGCTTAGTCTATGTATGCACCTCTGCAGGGTGTGATAGGATCTGCTGCCCCAGTCTGCTACACACTGTACACTGTGACTTCCCAGTCCTGATCTGGTCTCCACACCTTTACTGCAGAGCTCAGGCATGGCCATTCAAAGTCCTCTGCTAGCCATCCCGACCTAACTCTTTAAGCTTCTCCTCCTCCTCTTCTTCTCCACTAGGCTCCCGTTGTCCTTCTCCTGGACTCTGTCCCCCCTGACCCCCCACATTCCATCCTTTGTCTCCCATGTCTGCTCTGGACAGCTCATGTAAGCTTGTCTCTCACTGCCAGCCCTGCTGGGTTCTGAACATGACCTTTCACCTTCTCCCACACAGCCATTTATTACCATGCTCC